>NC_086447.1:644372172-644409672 GCF_028390025.1 Pseudophryne corroboree | reverse complement strand
ACACTGGGCTCCACAGGGAATGACATTGGGGATGTCCTAAAGCAGTTCCTTATGGGAGGGGACGCACTGTAGCGAGCACAAGAACCCGGCGTCCAAAGGCAGCATCCTGGAAGGCGGAAGTATCGAAAGGCATAGAACCTTATGAACGTGTTCACTGAGGAACATGTAGCCACCTTGCACAACTGTTCAAGAATCGCACCACAGCGGGCCACCCAAGAAGGTCCAACCAACCGAGTAGAATGGGCCTTAATGGTAGCAGGAGCTGGAAGGCCAGCCTTACATAAGCATGTGCAATCACCATTCTAATCCATCTGGCCAGGGTCTGCTTGTGAGCAGGCCAGCCACGTTTGTGAAAACCAAACAGAACAGAGAGAGACTCAGACTTCCTGATGTAGGCAGTTCTCTTCACATAGATACGGAGAGCCCGTACCACATTAAAAGACCGCTCTTTGGAAGACAATTCAGGAGAGGCAAAGGCCGGAACCACAATCTCCTGATTAAGGTGGAAAGAAGACACCACCTTAGGTAGATACCCGGGACGTGTTCCAAGAACCGTCCGATCACGGTGAAAAATCAGATATGGTGACTTACAGGACAAAGCACCCAAATCCGACATCCATCTGGCAGAGGCAATAGCCAGCAGAAACAACACTTTAAGAGAAAGCCACTTAAGGTCTGCCGATTCAAGAGGCTCAAACGGAGACCCTTGTAACGCCTCCAGAACCACAACAAATCCCAAGGAGCCACAGGCGGGACGTAAGGAGTTTGAATCCGCAACACACCCTGAGTAAATGTATGAACATCAGGTAAAGTTGCAATTTTTCTCTGGAAACAAACCGACAAGGTAGAAATATGAACCTTGAGGGAGGCCAGACGAAGGCCCAAGTCCAGGCCCTGTTGTAGAAAGGCCAAAAGTTTGGCCGTACTAAACTTGTAAGCGTCATTATTGTTAGATGTGCACCAAGCAAAGTAAGAATTACAGACCCTATGATAAATCCGACCAGAAGTCGGTTTCCGGGCCTTCAACATGGTTTGAATGACCGCCTCAGAAAATCCTTTGGCCCTTAAGACGGAAGCTTCAAGAGCCACGCCGTCAAAGCCAATCGGGCTAAATCCTAATATACACAGGGGCACTGAACGAGGAGATCTGGGTGCTGCGGAAGTAGAAGGGGACGCTCTATCGAGAGAGCCTGAAGGTCTGAGAACCAATGCTGTCTGGGCCACGCTGGAGCGATAAGAAGTAGGATTCCTCCTTCTTGCTTGAACTTCCTTATTACTCTGGGCAGGAGTGAACCTTGTGATTGTGTCGAGATGCCATCAGGTCCACATCTGGAAGGCCCCACTTGTCCATGAGGAGTTGAAACACTTCTGGATGGAGGCTCCACTCTCCGGCGTGTACGTCCTGACGACTGAGAAAGTCCGCTTCCCAAGTTAGGACCCCCGGAATGAACACTGCCGATATGGCTGTCAGATGGTGTTCCGCCTACTGAAGAATCCGTGATACTTCCCTCAATGCCATGCGGCTTCGAGTGCCGCCTTGATGATTGATGTATGCCACCGTGGTGGCGTTGTCCGACTGTACCTGAACAGGTCTGTTCTGCATTAAATGCTGGGCCAAGTTCAATGAGTTGAACACCGCCCGCAATTCCATAATGTTTATCAGGAGGAGAGACTCCTCCTTGCTCCACCGACCCTGAAGAGAGTGTTGCTCCAACACCGCGCCCCAACCTCTCAGACTGGCATCCGTCGTCAGAAGGACCCAGTTGGAGATCCAGTAGGCACGACCCCTGCTCAATCGTTGGTCCTGAAGCCACCAGCTCAGTGACAGACGGACCTCCGGAGACAAGATCATTTGAGACCTGATCTGGTGAGGCAGGCAGTCCCCACTTGGCAAGAATACGCTTCTGCAGAGGGCGGGAATGGAATTGAGCGTACTCCACCATGTCGAAAGCCGACACCATGAGACCTAGCACTTGCATTGCCGAATGTATCTACACTTGCGGACGAGATAGGAAGCTTCAGGACTTTCTCCTGAGACAAGAACCGCTGCTTGTGAGTGTCCAACAACGCCCCCCAGGTGCACCATGCTCTGAGCAGGGACCAGGGATTTCTTCAGGTTGATGAGCCACCCGTGGGTTTACAGAAACTAGATAGTCAGATCCAGATGGCATTGGAGAATTTCTGGGGAATTTGCCAGGATCAACAAGTCGTCCAGGTACGGTAGGATCCTGACCGCTTGATGGCGGAGTACAGCCGTCATTACCACCATGACCTTGGTGAAGACTGGTGGAGCCGTGGTCAAACCAAAAGGTAATGACCGAAATTGGTAATGGAGGTTGCCAACCGCAAACCTCAGGTACTGCTGATGCGACACTGCAATGGGAATATGTAGGTAAGCATCCTGTATGTCCAGGGAGACCATATAATCCCCAGGTTCCAAGGCCAGAACAATAGAGCGAAGAGTTTCCATACTAAACTTGGAGACCCTCAAAAATTTGTTCAAGGACTTGAGGTTGAGAATGGGCCGGGAGGACCCATTCGGTTTCGGGACTAGGAACAGCGGTGAATAGTACCCCTTGCCTCTCTGAGTCAGAGGTACCTGTACTTCCACTCCTGTGTCCAGGAGGGACTGTACCACCGAAGAGTTTTTGCCTTCACCTGATCCGAAGGGACGTCTGTCAGGCAACATCGATGAGGGGGACGAATCTTGAAGGATACGGCGTAACCTCGAGTGACGACTTACCGTACACAGGCATCGGAAGTGGTCCTCAACCATTCCTGGGTATACCCTAGAAGTCGGCCTCCCACCCTGGGATCCCCCAGAGGGAGGTCCGCCCCGTCATGCGGCAGGCTGGTCAGTTTTGGAAGCAGGCTGACGGGCAGCCCAGGCCCGTTTGGGTTTGAGCTTACTGGGTTTGGAAGTACGAACCTGTTTCGGGTACTCCTGACCTTTTGCTTTCCCTAAAGGACGAAAGGAGTGAAATGGAGTACTCTTAGCCTTCGGCACCGAAGGAGCGGTACTAGGTAGACATGCTGTTTTAGCAGAAGCTAAGTCAGCCACTATCTTGTTGGAGGTCTTCTCCGATAAGAATGTCTCCCTTAAAAGGGAGTACCTCCAGGGTTTTCTTAGAGTCCAGATCCACAGACCAGGACCGTTACCAGAGAATCCGGTGAGCCAAAATGGACGTAGTAGAAGCCTTGGCCACCAGAATACCGGCATCAGAAGCAGTCTCCTTAATGTAATGAAAAGCTGTGACAATATAATACAGACATTGTCTAGCATGATCAGAAGCGTTGGAAGGCAACTCCGCCTCCAGCTCCTGAGCCCACGCTTCAACAGCCTCTGCAGCCCATGTCGCTACAATGGTGGGCCTATGTGCAGCACCAGTTAGGGTGTAAATTGCCTTTAAACAACCCTCCACACACTTATCTGTTGGTTCTTTCAGAGACGTGACGGTAGTTATCGGCAGAGTTGAGGATACCCACCAGCCACACGACCTGCGAATCCACTGGCGGGGGTGTTTCCCAATTTTTACTTAGCTCCGCTGCGAGGGGGTAGCAAGCCAGCATCTTATTGTGAGGCGTGAATTTCTTTCCTGGATTTTCCCAGGACTCCTGACGTATGTCAACTAAATGGTCAGAATGAGGTAAAACTTGTTTAACCACTCTGACGTTTAACTGTCCAGTTTCTTAGGGGCAGCATCACCACCATGCAATGTGGGATAAGCCTCAGCACCATTGCTCTTTGTAGCAGACATATCCGAAAGCTCAATGCAAGGCAACACAGTACAATATCAGCAGCATAGTACCTGACAAGAACCCCCTGTGTATATCGTGACTAAAAATCACAGAGAAAAATACACACTGAGTATATCCTGTGAACTACCTATATTAAATGATAAACCTGACGCACTTAGCCCCCTCAGGTTATAGAATATAGGGATAGCAATCTGAGTGAGATACACGAAATGGAGGTCACACAGCAGCTATATGCACGCACACACACACATAGTCACATTGTACAATGCACAAATTATGACATGCAATAAAACTGCACCGGACTAGCAATACAGAGTAGTACTATGTATAGCTATACACTCAATAGATATAACAATGCACAGTAAAGACTGGATGTATATCACAGGGTACTTATACTATATAACCCGGACTAAATGCACTATTTCTTAACTAACACTGTTAGCAGACATGTAGAATACTTAAGTGTCCTGTAAAATGCATAGCGCTGACATGCAGGCGGCTTTACAGAGGAGGATATGCCCAAACAGTCCCAGGATCAGCTCAGCTTGTCCTAATGGCACCCAAACACTGACAGGGAGTAAGGGAGAGAGAGAGATATGCAGCTCCAGGGCGGGAACATTTACTCTAAATGGCACCCTGGGGCTGGGGGAGGGGCTACAGGTCAAAGTCTTATCCCCCTGCTGTACTTCACCACCGGGTACTGTGGGCTTATATAAACAGTTTATGAGAGAAAACCGACCTGTGCCCATGCCCTGGTAGTCTAGTGGGGTCCCTGTTACTACCACAGTGTCCACGCCAGCGCGTGGGGCCCGCCTCACACAGGCCAAGCGGGATCGCGATTTACAGCGGGTCCCGCCGGGGGGACCAACTTACCTCCTCCCTGAGTGCGGCCACACGATCCAGGAGAACAGCGGTCGTGTGTGTGACTAACAGGAAGAAAACCGGAGCCTCCGCTGTAAGTACCCAGTAACCAGGGCGCGGAAGTATACATCGCCGCTGGGGAAGGTGATGGAGCTGCAGCAGGAGATGTCTGACTGACATCTAACACACACAGTGTCTCTGCTGCAGCCCTTGAAGTCTTAATTTTTCTTTTAAAAGCTTCTTCTCAAGGCTGCTGGAGCAGCCCCCCTGTTGTATGCCTGCTTACTGCATGGCACCAACTACAAAACTGAGCTCCTGTGCACGGAGGCGGGGTTATAGAGGAGGCAGCGCTATGCATTCTGGGAAGAAGGTCAAAGCTTTGAGCCTGTTGGTGCCTCGGATCAAGATCCTACTCTACACCCCAATGTCATTCCCTGTGGAGCCCAGTGTACCCCGCAGCAGAAATAGGAACATTAATGCAGGTTATGTAGAGTAAAGACGTGTTTAAAAAAACAAAAAACAAACCTATCCTAAGGGTGTGTACACACGGTGAGATCCTTGCTATGCCCAATTTTTACTTGCTATTTCCCTTGAACTCCCCAGAGCCCAGATAGCACAGATTTTTACAAACTTTTCTTGAGATATTGACATGTGAGATGAACTAGATAGTACACCGATCTAGCAAGGATTGACTTGCCTGCACAGTCTATCTTTTCTTGCGATGCCGACCTGGCGGGACCGCGCATCTGGATCGAATCGGGATCGCAAGGTGACTTTCACCTTGCGATCTGCACTAACTTTTCTTGCGATTTTGCCCATATAGTCAAAATCGAAAGAAAATATCTCACTGTGTGTACACAACCTAAGGAATACCAATACTCACAGCCCAAGCCTTCCCGCAAACACTGGCAGCAGAACTGGGTAATGCCAATATGACATCTGGAACAGTGGCACTATAATAAGGAATTGGGTAGCCTGGTGTTCTCCATGTCATATAGTCATCCAACCCTAGCCTGCTCAGCATTGGGTCACATTTTTATTATAAAAATAAAAAGGTGGGGCCCCTGCATTCCTGCTACACTACAAAAAGCCCTGGCAGACCCAATCTGCTTCAGGGAGTACGTCCTGTGCCCCCTATGGACTCCCGGAGAAGGATTTATACAAACAGCGTTTGTACAATTACAAGTGCCAGCATGTCCATAGCTGCTAAAGTATGCTGGTGTTTCCAGAACTACTAATAATGCTGTTTTGCTGTACACAGGCCTTGCATATGTGCGAGGGCCAGGTCGTGCACTATAATATCCTGCTCTGTGGTGTTCTTATGCAACTTTTTTTTTTTTTTAAACCAGACAATCATTGGACAGGTTGAAAGATTACAGTGAATTAATCTGCAGCACCTCATGTGTTACCTTCCAGTTCCAATTATCGCATGGATTCAATAGAAAGTGTTGCCCTTCACTAACTATAATTTTACCTCAGGGTAATATTGCTCCTGAAAGATTAACAAATTGAACTATTTGTGTCATTGAAGCTCCTGTCTAATATGCTTTGAAAATGGGAAATCTCCTCTTTCAATCAGTGCTGCCCATAGTAGGTATACTGTAAGATGATCACAGACAATATACATACACATCACTGTCAAAAGGGAGAACATGGCCAGATCTGTGTTTCCGTGAAGCGGAGTGTTTTAGGGCAACAACAATGCAAGGAAACAGAACCGCCCTGGCTTGCGGGGAACTCATGAGCATGTATCAAAAGTTCAGTGCGAGTGGGCGTACAGGAAAGGGAAGCCTGTTCCTGATAAATCTCTTGCACCTACAATACCATGGGGCTGATGCAAGAGCAGACACTTATAATAACTGTTGTGGTAGCTAGTGTACAATAATGTACAGTAATTGGGTTTCCAATTGCAGATTCATGAATCCCCCGCAATAGCCCTACAGATTAGGTCATTAACTTAAGGTAGTAAATCTGGCTTCCGTGGCTACCTGCAACTACAGCCACTTTACATGTAACTCAGAATCAGTCCCAATGTGTGTACTTTATAAGAGTCAGCATAAATGAGGCTTTCATTTTCATCCACCAAGTTTCAGCAGTACAAGCAAGACCAGCTGTAGCAGCAATATTCTAAACGTACCGATTCATTTTTATGGGACAATCATATGGCACATGCGTTGTGCTTAATTCAATGCAGATGAAAAAGATGTTTAAGAAGTCTCAAATTCAAACACTGTAGAATTGTCATGGAAAATGCCATATATGTGTAACGCAACAAGGTGTTTTGCTTTGATAGCCTAGCTCACAATGACCTGGAACAAGTGCCCAGCAGACTGTAAAACAGGCATTACCAACCACTGTCCTCAAGCCACACTAATGAGCCCTACACATTGAGCAATCCGCCGCCGACCTGCCCAAAGGCGGATACGGCGTATGCGGGCGACAGTGAAGGGGGGGGGGGGGGGTTTGGGGAGTGAAATTTCTTCACTCGCCCTCTCACCCAGCTCCATAGAAGTGCAGGCAAATATGGACGAGATTGTCCATATTGGCCTGCATGCACAGGCGACGGGGCACCAGCGATGAACGAGCGCAGGGACGCGCATTTTTCGTCGCTGGTGCCTCCACACTCAAAGATATGAACGGTATCTCATTCATTAATGAACGAGATCGTTCATATCTTTGAGAAATATCGCCCAGTGTGTAGGGCCTATTACAGTGCAGGTTTTAGCGATATCCAGGCTTCAGCACAGGTGACTTAATTAGTAGCTCAGTTATTTTGATTTAACCATCTGTGCTGCAGCATGGATATCACTGAAACCTGCACTGTTGGTGTGCCTTGAGGACCGTGGTTGGGAACATCCTTTATGGGTGTAAAGATAAATGATAGATCATGCTGATGAAACCACTAGTAGTCCTTCCTAAATGCTGCTGCTTCTTTAACACCAGCATCACAAACTGAAGCACTATCACTTTCTCAAGAAACAAATGATATCAGCAAATACGCTCAACATTTTCATCTTTAGACAAGCAGAGACCTATATAACAGGAAAGGGTTCACTAAGTGAGTCCATTATATTCTTCTGGGATGCTATTATCAACAGCTGAAAATGCATAAAAGCTGGAAGTTTTTAAATTGCACAGTCATACTGTATATGACTATTTTACAGTTACAATATGGATGATTAATGCAGCATAGCCAAGATTCAATTGATAAAACACCATACCGCAATACTAATAGATGAATGTACAAAGAGAAGAAAAAAATACAAAGTTGTGATTTTAATTTTTGAAGACATGTTAGGGAACTGGCATTATGGGAACTGGCATTATGAAGAGTGTAAAGCCCCATACACACTAGGCGATATTGTGAACAATATCGCTCAGAAAGGGCTTTCTGAGCAATATTGTTCACAATATCGCCTAGTGTGTACACTCATCATTAATGATCCATGCTCCCGTGCGACGTTAACGACCCCCTCCCTCGTTTGAACATGTACAGACGAGGGAGGCCCTCGTTAACGAAAGCCATGGTGCAGATCCAGCATGGGTGCCAGAGTTTTGACTATATAAAGTATATGAAAAATACAAAGAATGTATTATAAATATTTTCTTTGCATTATTCTACTATTTTTATAGTCAAAACTCCGAAGTAAATAACTCAAATTGAAGTATTGTAAAATAAGTTTAAGTATATGAGATTCCTTGGACAGGAGTCAAAGATCAAATTTATTCAAGTTGGCTACAACAGTAAAATTATTTATGGTTGAACAGGTTTGCTTGAAAATAAATCAAAGTGGGCAGATGGTCATAAGGGTCAATGAAAAGTTAGTCTAGTCTAAAATAATTCACTGTATTCAATGGAATTGAAATAAAATTTTGTAATGGTACTAACACCATATAAAAACATATAGCCATGGCTGACCAGTTTGGTCCAAATAATAAGATTTACTCTTATTTCATAATTTTTCAAATGACATATAGTAAACACTGGAGTGGTACCTTACAAATTTACAGAAAAGTATTAAAGTACTGCCTGGTTCTACAGATCAGTAAACAATTGTAGTTTAGCATTTCGAGTGGTAAGAGTCCAAAATTGGACAGTGAATTATTTTTGGATAAATGCACCAAAAGACGCAAGAGAGAAAAACAGGATTTTAATTACCTACTGGTTAATCCTTTTCTCGTAGTCCATAGAGGATACTGGGAATCCATTTAGTACCATGGGGTATAGACAGGTCCACTAGGAGCCTTGGGCACTTTAAGAATTTGATAGTGTGCGCTGGCTCCTCCCTCTATGCCCCTCCTACCAGACTCTGTCTAGGAAACTATGCCCGAGAAGACAGACCTACTTTGAGAGAAGGATAGATAAGGAAAGTGGTGAGATTACGAAGCAGCGCACACAGAATAGGAAAGCCTTGCTAACCAAACTTGAAACATGAACAGCAATAGCTGAACAAACCAGAATACTTAACCAAGTAACAGTTCAGGGAGAACGAAGCAACGGGCGGGTGCCCAGTATCCTCTACGGACTACGAGAAAAGAAAATTTTTGCTTATGTCCTATAGGATACTGGGAATCCATTTAGTACCATAGGGAAGTAACAAAGCTCCAAAACCGGGTGGGAGAGTGCCGAGGTTCCTGCAGAACTGATTGACCAAACTGAAGGTCCTCAGAGGCCAAAGTATCAAACTTGTAGAACTTTGCAAATGTGTTCGAACCTGACCAAGTAGCTGCTCGGCAGAGCTGTAAAGCCAAGACCAACCGTGCAGCCGCCCAAGAAGAACCCACCAACCTAGTAGCGTGTGCCTATACAGATTTTGGAACCGGCAATCCTGCCGTGGAATAAGCATGCTGGATAGTGAGCCTGATCCAGCGTGCAATAGACTACTTTGAAGCAGGAAACCCAATTTTATTGGGATCATAGAAAACTAACAGAAAGTCGGATTTTCTGTGACGAGCTGTTCTCTTTACATACACCTTCAAAGCCCTTACAACATCCAAAGACTATGAAGTAGCAGAAGTGTCCGTCACAGACGGAACTACAATAGGTTGGTTGATGTGAAAAGCGGACACCACCTTAGGAACAAATTGCTGGCGAGTCCTTAGTTCAGCTCGGTCCTCATGGAAAATTAAGTAGGGACTCTTGTGAGACAACGCCCCTAGTTTCAACACGTCTTGCTGAGGCCAAGGCCAATAGCGTGACAGTTTTCCACGTAAGGTACTTTACATCAACCTCCTGTAACGGTTCAAACTAGTCAGATAGGAGGAACTGCAGCACCAAATTGAGATCCCAAGGGGCCGTAGGAGGCACAAAGGGAGGCTGGATGTGCAGAACACCTTTCAAGAACTTCTGGATCTCAGGGATAGAAGCCAATTGTTTCTGAAAGAAAATAGACAAAGCCTAAATCTGGACTTTAATGGAACCTAGGCGTAGGCCCACATCCACTCCTGACTGCAGAAAAAAAATAGGATTTTGGTACTTACCAGGTAAATCCTTTTCTTTGAATCCATAGGGGGCACTGGAGTACTCTTGGGATATGGACGGCTTCAGCAAGAACAGGGCACTGAATATTTAAATTTAGAACTCTCCTCCCCTCCATATCCCAGAGTACCTCAGTGTTTTTTACTGAGCCGAACAGGAGCTATAGAGAGGTTGACAATGCAGAATTAAATATAACATAACGGACAACAATAAAGTTGACACATAACGTTACTGACAACTAAGCAGTTGACACCATAACCGATAGAACTTGAAAATGTGAACCAGTCGGTGAAAGTGCGTTACCGTAAGATCCCCTGAACTTACCACAAACCAGGTAAAACTGCTCTGGGTGGGTGTCCAATGACCCCTATGGATTCAAAGAAAAGGATTTACCTGGTAAGTACCAAAATCCTATTTTCTTTTTCATCCACTAGGGGTCACTGGAGTACTCTTGGGACATACCAAAGCTTCCCCCGTGGACGGGAGAGCTGTTTGGCACCTGCAACACTAGGCGGCCAAAGCTAGATGCTGATGCCGCAAACGTATCAAACTTGTAAAAGCGCACAAACGTGTGCACTGATGACCATGTAGCCGCACGGCAAAGCTGCATCGTAGAAGCCCCACGACCAGCTGCCCATGAAGTTCCCACAGAACGTGTGGAATGAGCTGTTACTGATGTAGGCGGCTGTAATCTAGCATGAAGGTAAGCCTGACGTATGGTCAGTTTAATCCATCTGGTTAAGGTCTGCTTAGAATCTGGCCAACCCATCTTGACAGCATCATAGAGAACAAACAACGTATCCGTCTTACGAACTGTAGACGTTCGGGATACATAAACGCGTAGTGCGCGTACCACGTCCAAAGTTCCAGAATCTTCTGTTAACACAGGAACTACTATTGGTTGATTGATGTGAAAAGATGACACTACCTTTGGTAAGAAAGCGGGATTCGTCCGAAGTTCCGCTCTGTCATCATGAAACACCAAATACGGTGGCTTGCATGACAAGGCACCCAAATCTGAAACACGCCTTGCCGAAGCTAAGGCTAGTAGAAAATTGTTTTCCAAGTGAGAAACTTAATATCAACTTGTTGTAAGGGTTGAAAATATGAAGACTGTAAGAAATCGAAAACCAGATTCAAGTCCCATGGCGCTGTAGGTGGAATGAATGGAGGCTGTACGCTGAGGACACCTTGCAGATAAGTGTGTACCGACGGCAATAGAGCCAATAGTCTTTGAAAGTAATTTGACAAAGCAGATACCTGCACCTTATGTGTAGATAAACGCAGACCTCCATCTAACCCCGTCTGTAGAAATAACAAAAGACGGGATAACTTGAAAGATGAAGTCGGAAACTTCCGAGCTTCACACCAACCTATATAGGCACGCCAAATTCTGTAATAATGAGCTGCCGTAACAGGCTTCCTAGCTCGTAACATGGTTGGTATAACAGATTTTGGAACGCCCTCTCTTCGTAAGAGGGCGGTCTCAACAGCCACCCCGTCAAACGCAGCAGCGCTAAATCAGGGTAAAGGAACGGACCCTGTTGTAACAGGTCCGGACGTAGTGGAGCGGCCAAGGATCGTCTGCGAGTAGTCCGCGGAGATCCGAGAACCAAGCTCTCCGAGGCAAATGAGGCGCCACTAGTATGACTGTGGCGGACTCTCTTTTGATCCGTTTTAGCAACAGAGGGAGCAGCGGAAACGGTGGAAACAGATACACGAGGCTGTAAGGCCACGCGATTGTGAGAGCATCCACCGCCACTGCCTTTGGATCTCACGTTCTGGACACATACTGGGGCGTTTGGTGATTGTGGAGAGATGCCATCAGGTCCACTTGAGGGTAACCCCACCTCTGGACCAACATGTGAAACACTTCTGGATTTAATGCCCATTCTCCTGGATGAAAATCCCAACGGCTGAGATAATCCGCCTCCCAGTTGTCCACTCCGGGAATGAATACTGACGACAAAATCACTTGGTGATGCTCGGCCCAAGTGAGGATTCGAGCTACTTCCCGCATTGCCATGCGGCTTCTCGTTCCTCCTTGTTTGTTGATGTATGCGACCGCCGTCGCGTTGTCTGACTGCACCTGGACAGTCGGAGACCGAAAC
Organism: Pseudophryne corroboree; assembly: GCF_028390025.1. Lineage (NCBI taxonomy): Eukaryota > Metazoa > Chordata > Amphibia > Anura > Myobatrachidae > Pseudophryne > Pseudophryne corroboree. The sequence goes on along the minus strand of NC_086447.1, from coordinate 644,397,462 downwards.
ATGTGCACTGCTCGTCGTAGCGCACTGTAAATTGCCCGAAGTTCCAGGACATTTATAGACAGCAATCTTTCGTGATCCGCCCAGAGACCCTGGAGCTGACAAGTTTGAACTACAGCTCCCCAACCTCTGAGACTCGCGTCCGTCGTTAGAATTATCCAATTCCAGGCGCCGAACCGTTTCCCTGCGGTTAGATTGTGTACTTTGAGCCACCAGAGTAGAAATACCCTGGCCCGTGGCGACAACCTCACCCTGTGGTGAATCTGCAGATGCGAGCCCGACCACTGTGCGAGCACATCCAGTTGAAAAGGACGTGAGTGAAATCTTCCGAACTGAAGCGCTTCGAAAGCCGCCACCATTGTGCCTAAGAGGTGAATGCACAAATGTACCGAGACTGTGCGTGGCTTGAGCACTAATTGTACCAGATGACAAATAATCTGTACTTTTTGTTCTGGTAGGTAAATTCTTTGATTTACCGTATCGAGAATCATACCTAGGAATTGAAGTCGTTGAGACGGAATTAGATGTGATTTCTTGAAGTTGACAATCCAACCGTGCTGAACTAGTACATTGTACGTTAGCAACGCATGTTGGAGGAGCATCTGTTGAGACGGAGCTTTGATGAGCAGATCGTCCAAGTACGGAACTATCATCACATCCAGGGATCTGAGATGAGCTATCATCACAGACATCACTTTGGTAAATACCCGAGGCGCTGACGAGAGGCCAAACGGTAGAGCCTGAAACTGGTAATGGTTCTGCCGTATCGCAAAACGCAAGAACCTCTGATGAGGTGGCCAAATCGGAATGTGTAAATACGCATCCTTGAGATCTAGCGCAATCATGAATTCCTGTGGCTCTAAACCTGCAATTACTGACCGCAGAGATTCCATTTTGAATCTGTAGTGAGGGATGTACTGAGTGAGACCTTTTAAGTTCAATATTGGCCTGACGGAGCCATCCGGCTTTGGTACCACAAACAGACTGGAATAATAACCCTGACCTTGTTGGTGTACAGGGACCGGAATCAAAACTGCTGAATCCAGCAGGGACGGAATGCAATTTGCAGAACCGCCCTCTTGTCGTCCGACAGAGGCAGTCCTGTCTTGAAAAACCGCAGTGGCGGGAGACAGTCGAACTCTATTTTGTAACCTTTTAACACTAAATTGCGGATCCACCCATCTGTGGATGTCTGGAACCACGCCAAATGGAACGTCTGAAGGCGTGCTCCCACAATTGGAGATCCGAGATGGGCTGGGAGCCCGTCATGCCACTGGCTTGTCGGTGACCTTAGCGTCCTGATGACTGGTGTTGGTTTGTTGGAAACCACGTCCTCGACCGCGTCTACCAGGCGTGGCTGTTCCTCTACCACGGCCTCGAAAGAGCTGAGGTCTAAAGGATTTGAACGCCGGGCCAGAGTATTTCCGTCTAGGTACCGTTGGAGACAATAGTAGGAAAACAGACTTTCCTCCCGTGGCCTCAGAAATCCATTTGTCCAATTCAGGACCAAACAACTTCTCGCCACCGTAAGGCAACGCCTCTATACCTCTTTTAACCTCTGCCTCCGCTTGCGAAGAACGCAGCCACAGTGCTCGTCGTGCTGTAACTAGCGACGATGAAAGGCGAGAAGTGAGCTGACAGACATCAGTAGAAGCTGTACATAGATAATCAGCAGCTTCCCAGATTTGATCAGCGAGAAGTATAAGGCAGACTTGAGTCCTGTTATCCATACCATTAGCGCCTTAGTGACCCAAATGCCAACCAACCCAGGTCTAGGCAACACTCCTGCTGCTATATACATGGACTTTAGCATAGCTACTATTTTACGGTCTGAAGGGTCTTTAAGCGTAGTAGCAGTTGGTACTGGTATGGTTATTTCTTTGTAAGTTTAGACACAGACGAATCCACCAATGGCGGATTCTCCCATGTAGCTGTCACAGACTCTGGAAACGGGTAACGAGACTTAAATCTGCGAGGTATAGAAAACCGTCTATCAGGATTCTTTCGTGTTTCCAGTAACATCTTATTAAGAGATTCTGAAACAGGAAAACACATTGGAGTTCTCGGTCGTTTAGGAAAGACGACTACATCATTTGTCAGAGGCTCCTCAGTTTCTGTAAACTTCAGAGACTGACGCACCGCTCAGATGAGATCATCAACGCCTGGGCTGTCAAAAACCTCACTATCTGACTGCTGTTCTACTTCGCCCTCCTCACCCTCATCTTGCGCAATGAGGACCGGCATAGAACCGTCAGAATGCAACATCGCAGAAACAGGTAAATCATATGAAATTTATCCCTTCTACCCAAGGTGGACTTGGACCTTTGGCAAAGCCGAGACCCCACCGGTAGTTCTAGCGGTCTCACCCTAGACTCAGATCCGGGGATGACACCGGCATTGAAAACGGAGCCGAAATTGTATTTGTAGTCTTACAGACATTGCAGTGAAACTACTTTTTAGTTTCTGCTGGTGCCTTACTCATTATGCAGACAGACAACACAATATACAAAGACAGACAACTTGCACGACTCGGTAAAACAGTACTAAGATGTCTCTATATATGTATATATCTGGCCAAGAGCAGTGCACGTGACCAGTACTATATGAAATCTGATTCCAAATTCCCACTAACACCCCTGCGCCTCCGGTGGAGTAGAGATGTAGTACAGGAACGTCTGGAATCACAACAGGAAGAACAGGAAGCATGGTTAAAATGGCCACCATGCCATGCTTACAGGTAAAACAGTGTACAGGGTATAACATTTTTCAAACAGATATAACCTGGGATCATCCTGCTAAACAAAGGCTTAATAGCCTATCTGTCTAATAACCCATGCAGCGTTTCATACTGCTGCTGCTATGGGCACAATCTCCCCCCTTGTGTGTGCTTCCCCCCCCCCCCCCCCGTGCTCCGTGTACCGCTGCCTATGACAGCGGGGAGCGCGTACACGGAGCCGGGGACCTTACATGCGATGGCAGAGGGACATGGTAGAGGGAGCCGGGGAGCGGGCATCCGGGCAGCGGATAGCGGGAGCCGGGGAGCGCGCTGCATATAGCCGTGGAGCGGCGGCTATGTGTGGCAAGTGCGGCCGGCGCGGCTCTGGTAGCAGCGGGAGGCGGCCTACATAGCGGCGGCGTGCGCTCACATAGCGGCGGTGTCGTGGCGGTGGGCGGCTCACATAGCGGCGGGCGGCGCTTCCCAGTAGTGTCCCCACACAGCGGTGCGGCAGCGTGAGCTGACCGCCCCGTCCCCAACATACCTGGACGCCTGTGGCGAGGGGCTATGACGGGGCTTCTTCTGTAAGCTCAGTCCAGCCTTTCCTGCAGGTAGTCCTGCACCTGGCAGTGAGGGAGCTCTTTTCAGAGAGGCACGACACGCCACAGCTGCTCCTAACACAGGCATGTCCAACCTGCAGCCCTCCAGCTGTTGTGAAACTACATATCCCAGCATGCCCTGACACTGTTTTGCTGTCAGAGAATGCTAAAGCTGTGTCAGGGCATGCTGGGATGTGTAGTTTCTCAACAGCTGGAGGGCCGCAGGTTGGACATGCCTGTCCTAGCAGCTTCCACGATCCCGGACCCACGCCTATTGGAAGGGGGGGGGGGGGGGATGTGGAAAATGTAGTTAAAGAAAATGCAAACATAAAAATATTCAAAAGTAGTGTGGATAACCACCCAAACCCTGTTGCTACTATGAGCACAGAAAAAACACTGAGGTACTCTGGGATATGGAGGGGAGGAGAGTTCTAAATTTAAATAGTCAGTGCCCTGTTCTTGCTGAAGCCGTCCATATCCCAAGAGTACTCCAGTGACCCCTAGTGGATGAAAAAGAAAATAGGATTTTAATACCTACCGGTAAATCCTTTTCTCTTAATCCGTAGAGGATGCTGGGGTCACTTCAAGAACCATGGGGTATAGACGGGATCCACAGGAGTCATGGGCACTTTAAGACTTTCAAAGGGGTGTGAACTGGTCCTCCCTCTATGCCCCTCCTCCAGACTCCAGTTATAGGAACTGTGCCCAGGGAGACGGACATTTCGAGGAAAAGGATTCATTGTTAAACCATGGTGAGATACATACCAGCTCACACATCATGCACGCCGTACAACATGGCATTCAACATAACGCAAGTCAACGTCATGAACAACGTGAGCAACAGGCTGACTAAAAAACGTAACACAACATGTGTTGAAACATAACAAAAAACTGCAGATACAGTACGCACTGGGACGGGCGCCCAGCATCCTCTACGGACTAAGAGAAAAGGATTTACCGGTAGGTATTAAAATCCTATTTTCGCATACGTCCTAGAGGATGCTGGGGTCACATCAAGAACCATGGGGTTATACCAAAGCTCTAGAACAGGCGGGAGAGTGCGGATGACTCTGCAGCATCGATTGACCAAACATGAGGTCCTCATCAGCCAGGGTATCAAACTTGTAGAACTTCGCAAAGGTGTTTGAACCCGACCAAGTAGCCGCTCGGCAAAGTTGTAATGCTGAGACCCCCCGGGCAGCCGCCCAGGACGAGCCCACCTTTCTGGCAGAATGGCCCTTCACCGATTTCGGTAACGGCAATCCAGCCGTAGAATGAGCATGCTGAATCGTATGACAGATCCAGCGCGCAATAGTCTGCTTGAAAGCAGAAGCCCCAATCTTGTTGTGAGCATACAGGACAAACAGAGCCTTAGTTTTCCTAAACTGAGCCGTTCTGGCGACATAAATTTTTAAAGCTCTGACTACATCGAGAAACTTAGATTCCAGCAAGGCGTCAGTAGCCACTAGAACCACAATAGGTTGGTTCAAGTGGAACGACTAAACCACTTTCGGCAGAAATTGCTGACGAGTCCTCAACTCTGCTCTATCTTCATGGAAGATCAAATAAGGGCTCTTGTGAGATAAGGCCGCTAATTCAGACACCCGCCTTGCGGATGCTAAGGCCAACAGCATGACCACTTTCCAAGTGAGGAATTTAAACTTTACCTTCTGTAAAGGTTCAAACAAAGGAATTGCAACACCACATTAAGATCCCACGGTGCCACAAAAAGGAGGTTGGATGTGCAACGAAAGTCTGAACTTCTGGAAGGGAGGCCAATTGTCTTTGGAAGAACACAGATAAAGCTGAAATTTCTACTTTAATTGAGCCCAACTTTAGGCCCGCACCCACACCGGCTTGAAGAGAATGGAGAAAACGTCCTAACTGAAATTCTTCCATAGGAGCCTTCTTGGATTCACGCCAAGACACGTATTTTCTCCAAATACGGTGATAATGTTTAGACGTTATTCCTTTCCTGGCCTGAATAAGAGTGGGGATGACTTCCTTGGGAATACCCTTTCGGGCTAGGATCCGGCGTTCAACCTCCAAGCCGTCAAACGAAGACGCGGTAAGTCTTGGAACACTCACGGCCCATGCTGTAACAGATCCTCCCTCAGAGGAAGAGGCCAGGGATCTCCTATGAGTAGTTCCTGAAGATCTGGATACCAAGCCCTCCTTGGCCAGTCTGGAACAATGAGGATCGCTTGAACCTTTGTTCTTCTTATGATCTTTATCACTTTTGGAATGAGTGGAAGCGGAGGAAACACGTACACCGACTGAAACACCCACGGTGTCACTAGCGCATCCACTGCTATTGCTTGAGGGTCTCTCGACCTGGAACAATATCTCTGAAGTTTCATGTTGAGGCGAGACTACATCATGTCTATTTGAGGAATTCCCCAAAGACTTGTCACTTCTGCAAAGACCTCTTGATGAAGACCCCACTCTCCTGGATGGAGATCGTGTCTGCTGAGGAAGTCTGCTTCCCAGTTGTCCACTCCTGGAATGAAGATCGCTAACAGAGCGCTTGTATGCCTTTCCGCCCAATGGAGAACCTTTGTGGCCTCTGCCGTAGCCGCTCTGCTCTTTGCTCCGCCCTGGCGGTTTATGTACGCTACTGCTGTTATGTTGTCCGACTGAATCAAGACGGACTGATTGTGAAGATGTTCCGCTTGCAGAAGGCCGTTGTGAATGGCCCTTAACTCCAGAACGTTTATGTGTAGACACATTTCCTGGCTTGACCATTTTTCCTGGAAGCTTTCCCCCTATGTGACTGCTCCCCAGCCTCGGAGATTCGCATCCGTGGTCACTAATATCGAGTCCTGGATCCCGAACCTGCGTCCCTCTAGGAGGTGAGAGCTGTGCAGTCACCACAGGAGTGAGATTCTGGTCTTGGAAGACAGGGTTATCCTTCGGTGCATGTGCAGATGGGACCCGGACCACTTGTCCAACAGGTCCCACTGAAACACTCTGGCATGGAATCTGCCAAACTGAATGGCTTCGTAAGCCGCTACCATCTTCCCCAGCAACCGAGTGCATTGATGGATCGATACTCTTGGTGGTTTCAAAATTTGTTTGACCAGGTTCTGAATTTCCAGAGCCTTTTCCACTGGAAGAAAAAAACTCTGTAATTCTGTGTCCAGAATCATTCCCAAAAATGACAGCCATCTTGTCGGAACCAACTGTGATTTTGGCAAGTTTAGGAGCCAACCATGTTGCTGCAGAATTGTCAGGGATAGCGCAATGTTCTGCAGTAATTGTTCCCTGGATCTCGCCTTTATCAGGAGATCGTCCAAGTACGGGATAATTGTAACTCCTTGCTTGCGCAGGAGAACCATCATTTTGGCCATTACCTTGGTGAATACCCTCAGAGACGTGGACAGAACAAACGGCAACGTCTGAAATTGGTAATGACAATCCTGAACTGCAAACCTCAGGTAAGCCTGATGTGGAGGATAAATGGGAACATGTAAGTAGGCATTCTTTATGTCTACTGACACCATAAAATCCCCCTCCTCCAGACTGGAGATCACTGCCCGGAGAGAGTCCATCTTGAATTTTAAATTTTTTAGGTAGAAATTGAGGGATTTGAGGTTTAGGATTAGTCTGACTGAGCCGTCTGGCTTCGGGACCACGAACAGGCTCGAATAAAAGCCTTCTCCCTGTTGCGACGGGGGAACCCTGACAATGACTTGATTGTGACAATTTTTGTATTGCGGTGCATACGACCTCCCTGTCCGGAAGAGAAGCTGGTAAGGCCGATTTGAAAAATCGGCGAGGGGGAACGTCTTGAAACTCCAGTTTGTACCCCATGGACACTATTTCTAAAACCCATGGGTCCAGGGCCGAACGAGCCCAGAACTGACTGAAGAACCTGAGACGTGCCCCCACTGGTGCAGACTCCCGCAGAGGAGCCCCAGCGTCATGCGGTGGATTTGGCAGAAGCCGGGGAGGACTTCTGCTCCTGGGGACCGGCCACGGCCGGTGATCGTTTACATTTTCCCTTTCCTCTAGTAGCAAGGAAGGAAGACCCTCTGCCTTTTCTGTATTTATTTGGCCGAAAGGACTGCATCCGATAGTGGTGTGCTTTCTTTTGTGGTGCATGCACATAAGGTAAAAATGATGACTTACCCGCGGTAGCCGTAGATACCAACTCAGCGAGGCCGTCACCAAACAATACACCACCCTTATACGGTGGAGACTCCATAGCTTTCTTAAGAGTCAGCATCAGCATTCCATTGATGAATCTACAATGCTCTCCTAGCTGAGACTGCCATGGCATTGGCCCTTGATCCCAAGAGGCCAATATCCCTCGCAGCTTCCTTTAGGTAGACTGCAGCGTCCCTGATATAACCTAGTGTCAAAAGAATGCTATCCCTATCCAGGGTATCTATTTCAGATGACAAGTTATCTGCCCATTTTTCGATAGCACTACTCACCCACGCAGATGCAATGGCTGGTCTGAGTAGCGTACCCGTGGTGACATAAATGGATTTCAATGTATTTACCTGCCTCCGATCCGCAGGATCCTTTAGGGCTGCCGTGTCAGGGGACGGAAGAGCCACCTTTTTGGACAGCCGTGATAGTGCTTTGTCCACAATTGGGGGTGACTCCCATTTTTCCCTAACCCCAGAGGGAAACGGATAAGCCACTAGAATCCTTTTGGGAATCTGAAACTTGTCAGGATTTTCCCAAACCTTTTCACAAAGTGTGTTCAGTTAATGAGAGGGAGGAAACGTTACCTCAGGTTTCTTTCCTTTATACATACAGACCATAGTATCAGGAACAGTAGGGTCCTCAGTGATATGTAATACATCTTTTATAGCCACAATCATGTACTGAATGCTCTTTGCCAGTTTTGGATCTAATCTGGCATCACTATAGTCGACACTTGAGTCAGTGTCTGTATCAGCGTATGCCAGCTGGGTAAATGAACATTTTTGTGACCCGGAGGGGGTCTGGACTTGTAACAACACATCCTCTACGGATTTCTTCCAAGCCTGGTTCTGAGACTCCGATTTATCCAATCTCTTATTTATCAGAGCCACATTAGCATTCAGAGCACTCAAAACATTCACCCAATCAGGTGTCGGCGGTGCAGACAGGGTCACTCCCACAGCCGTTTGTGTCCCTAATATAGTCTCCTCCTGGGAAGAGCACTCCGCCTCAGACATTCCGACACACGTGCAGCCAACACACGCAGACACACTGAGCCTATAGGGGACAGACCCACAGTAAAGCCTGTCAGAGAGACACAGAGGGAGTTATTGCCAGCTCACACCCCAGCGCCCAATCCGGTCTGAAACACCACAGAAATGCCCCAGACCTGCAGCGCTTTTATAATTTACAAATAATGCACCAAAATAACTGTGCCCCCACCGCTTTTCACACTGATACTTATGCAGCAGTGTGAGGAAGGACCAGCGTCTCTGCAGCTTTGTGTAGAGAAAATGGCGCCGGGTTAGGTGCTGTGAGGGCTAAGCTCCGCCCCCGTAATGGCACGCTTCAGACCCGCTCTTTTAAAAAAAAAAAATTATACTGGCGGGGGTCCGGACAGTGCCCTGGCACTATGTCCGCTCTTGCCAGTTAGTTATAGAGGTTAGATATGCTGCCCAGGGCGCCCTTCCCCCATGCCCTGCACTCTGTAGTGCCGCTGTCTAGTGGGAGCATAGCGCGCAGCGTGCGATCACTGTGCGGTACCTCAAAGCCGTCACTGAAGTCTTCTTTTCTTCTTCTACTCACCTGTCTTCTGACTTCTGGCTCTGCAAGGGGGGTGACGGCCAGCTCTGGGAATGAGCCCCTAGGCGTACCTAGTGATCAAACCCTCAGGAGCTAATGGTGTCCTGTAGCCAAAGTAGTAGAGCCTTGAAACTCACAAAAGTAGGTCTGACTTCTCTCCCCTAAGTCCCACGAAGCAGGGAGACTGTTGCCAGCAGTACTCCCTGAAAATAAAAATAAAAACTAACAAAGTCTTTTCAGAGAAACTCAGTAGAGCTCCTCAGAGTGCATCCAGTCTGCCTGGGCACAGATTCTAAACTGGAGTCTGGAGGAGGGGCATAGAGGGAGGAGCCAGTTCACATCTTTGAAAGTCTTAAAGTGCCCATGTCTCCTGCGGATCCCGTCTATACCCCATGGTTCTTGATGTGACCCCAGCATCCTCTAGGACGTATGAGAAAGCAGAAGACGTCCCAGATTAAATTCCACCGAGGAATATTGTCTGGTCTCACACTAAGACATACTTCTTCCATATACGGTGGTAATGTTTAGACATTACCCCTTTCCTGGCATGGATCATATTCGGGATGACCTTGTCAGGAATCCCTCTCCTGACCAGGATCAGCCGTTCAACCTCCATGCCGTTAAAAGTAGCCGCGGTAAGGCTTGATAGACGAACGGGCCCTGTTGCAGAAGATCCTCGCGAAGAGGCAGAGGCCACGGATCTTCCAGGAGCATCTCCAGAAGGTCCGCATACCAGGCCCTTCCTGGTCAGTCCGGAGCAATGAGTATTGCTTGAACCTTTTCCCTTATTCTTTTTAGAATTCTTGGAAACAGAGGAAGTGGAGGAAACACGTACATCATCTGGTAGACCCACAGAGTTGTCAGAGTGTCTACTGCCACTGCTTGAGGATCTCTCGACCTGGAACAATACTGCTTGAGCTTCTTGTTGAGACGAGAGGCCATCATGTCGATTTGTGGCTATCCCCACTGAAGTGTCAAGCACCTGAACACCTCCGGGTGAAGGCTCCACTCCCCCGGGTGCAAGTCGTGTCTGCTGAGTATGTGTGCTTCCCAGTTGTATACTTCAGTAATGAAGACCGCCGACAACGCCACAGCTTTTTTTCCGTCCAGAGGAGAATTTTTGACACCTTTAACATTGCTGCTCCTCTTTTAGTTCCGCCCTGTCGGTTTATGTACGTTGCCACCGTTACATTGTCCGACTGGACTTCAATGGCCTGATTCCGGTGTAGAGATGAGGCCTACAGAAGAGCGTTGTAAATAGCCCTGAGTTCCAGGATATTTATTGGAAGGACGACTTCCTGACTTAACTATCTTCCTTGAAACTGCACCCCCTGGATGACTGCTCCCCAACCTCTGAGGCTTGCGTCCATGGTTAGCAGAATCCAATTCTGAATCCCAAACCTCCGAACCTTGACAAGGTGAGAAGTGTGTAGCCACCACAGAAGGGAGATCCTGGCTCTTAGCAATAGACGAATCCCCTGGTGCATGTGAAGATGCAATCCGGACCATTTGTCCAATAGATCTAGCTGGAAGGGCCTAGCATGAAACCTTCCGTACTGAAGCGTCTCGTAAGAGGCAACCATTTTCCCCAGAAGGCGAATGCACAGATATCTGGGTTGGCTTCAGGACAGCCCGAACCATCGACTGGATTTCTATAGCCTTCTCCATGGGAAGGAACACTCTCTGAGATTCCATGTCCAGTATAATTTTGGATGATATTGGTAATATTGATATTGGCAGAGATTTTTGTAAGTTCAGAATATACCTGTGATCCAGGAGTAGTCTGGTTGAGAGGCGAATACTGTCCATCAACCGCTCCCTGGACGGTGCCTTTATCAGAAGATCGTCCAGGTATGGAATTATGTTCACTCTCTGTTTGCAGAATAGAAACATCTCTGCCATCACCTTGGTGAACACTCTCTGTGCCGTGGAGAGACCAAATAGCAGGGACTGGAACTGGTAGTGGCAGTCCTGCAGAGCAAACCGTAGATAAGCCAGCCAGATCGGAATCAGAAGGTACACATCCTTGATATCCAGAGACACTAGGAATTCCCCTTCCTCCAGACCTGAGATCACCGCTCTCAGAGACTACATCTTGAATCTGAACACTTGTAAGTATGGGTTCAATGACTTGAGGTTCAAAATCGGCCTTACTAAACCGTCCGGTTTTGGTACTACAAACAGGTTGGAATAATATCCCTTGTTTTGCAGATGAGGTGGAACTGGAACAATGACCTGAAACTAACAGTTTTTGAAAGGCATCCTGTAAGGTTATACTTGCTTCCTGTGAAACTGGTAAGCCTGACTTGGAGAATCTGTGAGGTGGGAGCTCCTGAAATTCCAGTCTGTAGCCCTGGGAAATAAGGTCTATGACCCAGGGATCCTGGTATGATGTTGTCCAGATGTGACTGAAAAATTTAGTCGGGCTCCCACCTGACTGTCTTCCAGCATCGCGGTCCACCGTCATGCTGAAGGCTTAGAGGAAGCAGAACCTGAGCTCTGTTCCTGTGAACCTGCGGTTTTCGTGGTTTACCTCTAGCGCCTATGGTGGCTTTAGAAGAACCTCTGGTTTTGACCTTGAATTTGGCAATCTGACAGTACTGCAGATTAGGTCCTGAGTAAGCCTTCCTGGCTGGGGGAGCTGCAGAAGGAAGATACGTGGACTTACCCGCAGTAACTTTGGAGATCCATTTGTCTAGTTCATCGCCAAATAAGGCCCTCTCCTGAGAAGGTTAGGCCTTCCACACTTTTCCTGGAGTCCGCTTCGGCAGTCCACTGGCATAGCCATAAGCCTCTGCATGCTGACACTGCCATAGCAGTGGTGCGTGCATTAAGCAAGCCTACTTCTTTTATGGTTTCCACCATAAAATTTGCAGCATCCTTTATATGTTGCAGGAGTAAAATAATCTCACGCTTAGGCAAGGTACCTAACCCCTCAATTATGTTACCCGACCATTTTGCGATGGCTTTAGTAATCCACCCACATGCTATAGTGGGTCTCTGTGCTACCCCAGCAGCGGTATACAAAGATTTGAGTGTATTCTCAATTCTACGATCAACTGTGTCTTTTAGGGAGGCTGCACCAGGGACAGGCAATACAATTTTCTGTGACAGCCTAGATACTGATGCATCCACTATCAGTGCATTTTCCTATTTTTTTCTATCCTCAGGAGGAAAGGGAAAATATATCAACCTTTTAGGTATTTGAACTTTCCTATCGGGATTAACCCACAGTTCTTCAAACTGGGTATTTAGTTCCTTTGACACAGGAAAAGTGGCTGAGGATTTCTTTTTTATATTAAAATAAGATTCCGCGGTCTCCTCTGTTACCTTATCAGGGATATGCAGAACCTCTCTAGTACATACCTCCCAACTGTCCCGATTTTCGCGGGACAGTCCCGTTTTTTGGGGACTGTCCCGCGATCCGGGTCCTCCGTGAAGCCACGCCCCCTTTTCATAGGCCATACCCCTTTTTGGGAGCGTCGCCGCGCGTGTGTCCCTCTTCATGGGGGAACAAAGTTGGGAGGTATGCTAGTAGCTTCTATGAGAGCCTCTATTCCCTGTGACAGAGTAGCCTCCCCCACCTCTGCATCCACCTCCCCCATGTCTGACCCCTCATCATCAGAGTCAGATTGCAGGATATGGGCCAAAGGACGTTTTTGCGGACAAATGGCAGGGGACTGAGACGCTGGTTTGGGTACAGAGTCTCTGTTCATAAACTCAGCCATCGATTGTCTTAAATATTGCATCTCTTTCTCATTGCGGAACAATTTAGTAGAAATATTGGAGATCATTCCACTAATGGAATCCAGCCAAGCTGGTTCTGCCCCACTAGCCTGGGAGGGTGCACTGCACTGAATACAGTGTAGTGAACCCCCTGGAGAAGAGGAACACTGTGCCTTACATGAAACACACACTTTGTCTGACATACTGTGGCAGTGACAGCACACCCACACAGTAACAGGTTAAATGCACAATTAACCCACAAAGAGCCCTTCAAGAGAGACACAGAGATAGCCTGGAGCCAGCACACAGCGCCCTTACTTTTAATGCTAAGCTTAGCTGGGTCGCAGACTAAGTACCCTAGTAAGCGCTCCCCCCCTGCTAGGACCCCCAGGTACCACTGAGGTAATTTGTAGCGTCTCCGGAGGAGCTGCGCGTCCCTGTAAGTCAGCGTCTGTGTCTACTGCAGAGGGAAAATGGCGCTGGTGAGCTGCTGGATCCGCTCATAGTGAAGCCCCGGTCCCTCAATGGCGCGCAGTCTTCCCGTTTTTTTTTGTTTCATTTTTTAATACTGGCTGAGGTGGTTTTTAGTGCTTAAAATGGAGTCAACCTCCTTTTAAGTCTATAATGCCAGTCTGGGTACTGTGTACACCCGTAGTGTACTTAGACTCCGTTTGCTCCCTCAGAAGCGGTGCGTCCGCACTGTATACTGAGTCTGGAGACTCAGTCGCCCCCTTAGAAGCTGTACGTCTCCGTACCCTCATGCCGCCATAATGACCGGCAACCAGCTAAGCGGGACACCAGCTTAGTAGTCACCAATCTTCTATCTTCTGGCTCTGTTAGGGGTGGCGGCGTACTGCAGGAATGTACGCTTGCTGTGGTGGGGCTTGCAAGTAGTTCCCTCAGGAGATACGTCCTGTCTGCGGGGGAACGGGACCATTAATCCTTCAAGAGGTTGGGCCGTTCCACCCCCTAAGTCTCACGCAGCAGGCAGGCTGGTGCCATCCAGTCCTGCCTGAAAATAACAGATAAAATAAATGCAGAAAACTCTCAGGAGCTTCCAGCGACGTGACCGTCTCCTCCGGGCACATTTTCTAAACGGAGTCTGGTAGGAGGGGCATAGAAGAGGAGCCAGCGCACACTATCAAATTCTCAAAGTGCCCAAGGCTCCTAGTGGTACAGTCTATATCTCATGGTACTAAATGGGTTCCCAGTATCCTCTGGAACGTAAGAGAAAATAGTATACTGTATTCCTATCAAGTTTCAAAATGTTATGGGCAACCTGTAAAACCTTCACAAAGCTATCTTCAAAAAGTTAATTTAAATAATGGCCAAAAGCTACAGCATTTAGGAACATAATGGCACAGTTTTATACACAAGTGTGATATACATTTTAATAACTGCACACCACATGTTTCAAAATTGCATGACAGGATAGCTTGAATTACAACAGGCTTGATATCTTCAGGATTCCAAATTTACTATCTTTTGCAATGTGTGTTATTGTAACTGTTCACACATCAGGACAAAGAACATTTGCCACAAATGTTGGATCTACAAAAACAGAGTCCAAATTCTGAGTTTAGGGGTCGGGATGGGCTAATGATTAAAAGGAAAATCCACAAACAGGAAAGGGAAACTTTTATTACAAATGTAGTTTTACCTTTCTAGCTCCTATTTGCTTTGCCAGGCTTTTGGAGTTGTTCTGAGCATTCCAAGTGGGGTAACCGGTCTTAAGGTTGTCCACACTTAGGTCGACAGTCATTAGGTCGACCACTATTGATCGACAAGCATTAGGTCGACATGTACTAGGCGGACATGAGTTTCAATTTTTTTTTTTCATTTTTGGAACTTTTTCACTTTACGATCCACGTGGACTACGATTTGGAATGGTAACCTGTGCCAAGCGCAGCAGTAGCTGAGAAAGGCACCTTGCCCGAAGCATAACGAGCGAACACAGTGCACTAATTGGGGTTCCCGGTCACTCTACGAAGAAAACGAGATCTGTGGTAAGAACTTACCATTGTTAAATCTCTTTCTGCGAGGTACACTGGGCTCCACAAGGATTAACATTGGGGTGTAGAGTAGGATCTTGATCCGAGGCTCCAACAGGCTCAAAGCTTTGACCTTCTTCCCAAGATGCATAGCGCCGCCTCCTATATAACCCCGCCTCCGTGCACTGGAGCTCAGTTTCGTTAACCAGCCCAATGCAGTAGCAGGTACCAGAGACGGCAAACATGAGTAGCCACAGAGACCACACATTCACCAAAGGGGAGGGTGTCAGCGGCTAATGCCACACCAACCCAAAGAAGCAAAGTGCATCAGGGTGGGCGCCTTGTGGGACCCAGTGTACCTCACAGAAAGAGATTTAACAACGGTAAGTTCTTACCATAAATCTCGCTTTCTGCTGCGTCGTACACTGGGCTCCACACGAATTAACATCAGGGATGTCCTAAAGCAGTTTCTTATGGGAGGGGACACACTGTAGCGGGCCCAAGAACCCGACGTCCAAAGGAAGCATCCTGGGAAGCAGCAGTATTAAAGGCATAGAACCTAATAAACGTGTTCCTCGAGGACCACGTAGCCTCCTTGCACAATTGTTCAAGGGTTGCACCACGGTGGGCCGCCCAAGAAAGTCCAACCGACCGAGTAGGATGGGCTTTGATGGTAGCAGGAACCGGACGACCGGCCTGTACATAAGCATGTGCAATAACCATTCTAATCCATCTGGCCAATGTCTGCTTAGAAGCAGGCCAGCCACGTTTGTGAAAACCAAACACAAAAAGAGAATCGGATTTCCTAACGGAAGAAGTTCTCTTCACAAAGATACGGACAGCCCGAACCACATCCAAAGACCGCTCTTTGGAAGACAACTCGGGAGAATTAAAGGCCGGAACCACAATCTCCTGGTTAAGGTGGAAAGAAGACACCACCTTGGGTAAATAACCAGGGCATGTCCGAAGAACCGCCCGGTCACGGTGAAAAAACAAATAAGGGGAATTATAGGATAAAGGCACCCAAGTCCGAGATCCTTCTAGCTGAAGCAATAGCCAGCAAAAATAACACCTTAAGGGAAAGCCACTTAAGGTCAGCAGAGGTAAGAGGCTCAAACGGATACTCTTGTAGAGCCTCCAAAACCACAGACAGATCCCAAGGGGCCACAGGTGGCACATAAGGAGGCTGAATCCTCAGCACACCCTGAGTGAATGTATGAACATCAGGTAGGGTAGCGATCTTTCTCTGAAACCAAACCGACAAGGCCGAAATGTGAGCCTTGAGGGAGGCCACAGGCCTAGATCCAGGCCTTGTTGTAGAAAAGCCAATAGTTTGGCCATACTAAACTTGAAAACATCATGATTGTGAGACGCACACCAAGTAAAGTAAGCCTTCCAGACCCTATGGTATATCGGAGCAGAAGCCGGGTTACGGGCCTTCAACATAGTTTGAACGACAGCCTCAGAAAAATCCTTGGCCCTCAGGACTGAAGCTTCAAGAGCCATGCCGTCAAAGCCAGACGGACCAAATCCTGGTAAACACAAGGGCCCTGAACGAGGAGGTCTGGTCGTTGTGGAAGTAGAAGGAAATGATCCAACGAGAGGCCCTGTAGATCAGAGAACCAGTGCCGCCTGGGCCACGCTGGAGCGACTAGAAGTAGGTTTCCTCCTTCTTGTTTGAACTTCCATATTACTCTGGGAAGTAGTGACACTGGAGGGAACGCATACGGCAGCCGAAAGTTCCACGGGATTGACAGAGCATCAAAGAACGCTGCTTTAGGATCCCTTGTCCTTGCTCCGAAGATCGGAACCTTGCGATTGTGTCGAGACGCCATCAGGTCCACATCTGGGAGTCCCCACTTGTCCATGAGAAGTTGAAACACCTCCGGATGTAGGCTCCATTCTCCGGCGTGCACGTCCTGATGACTGAGATAGTCCGCCTCCCAGTTCATAACGCCCGGAATGAACACTGCTGATATGGCCCACTGAAGAATCCTTGATACTTCCCTCATTGCCATGCGGCTTCGAGTGCCGCCCTGATGATTGATGTATGCCACCGTGGTGGCGTTGTCCGATTGTACTTGAACAGGTCTGTTTTGTATCAGATGCTGGGCCATTGTCAACGCATTGAACACTGCCCGCAGTTCCAGAATGTTTATCGGGAGTAGAGACTCCTCCTCGGTCCACCGACCATGGAAATAGTGTTGTTCCAACCCCGCGCCCCAACCTCTCAGACTGGCATCCGTCGTCAGCAGGACCCAGTTGGCTATCCAGAAGGGACGACCCCTGCTCAATTGTTGGTCCTGAAGTCACCAGCTCAGTGACAGACGTACCTCCGGAGATAGGGAGATCATGTGAGATCTGCTCCGGTGAAGCAGGCCGTCCCACTTGGACAGAATCAACTTCTGCAGAGGGCGAGAATCGAGTTTGAGCATACCCCACCATGTCAAAAGCCGACACCATGAGACCTAGCACTTGCATTGCCGAATGAATCGACACTCGCGGACGAGATAGGAAGCATCGAATCCTGTCCTGAAGCTTCAGGACTTTCTCCTGAGACAAGTACAACCGTTGGTTGTGAGTGTCCCATAACGCTCCCAGGTGCACCATGCTCTGAGCAGGGACCAGGGAAGATTTCTTCCAGTTGATGAGCTACCCGTGTGGGCTTGCAGAAACCGGACCGTCAGATCCAGATGACGTAGGAGAATTTCTGGGGAATTTGCCAGGATCAACAAGTCGTCCAGATACGGTAAGATCCTGACCCCTTAACGGCAGAGTGTAGCCGTCATGACCGCCATGAGTTTGGTGAAGACTCGTGGAGCCGTGGTCAAACCAAAAGGTAGCGCCTGAAATTAGTAATGAAGGTTGCCAACCGCAAACCTCAGGTACTGCTGATGTGACACTGCTATAGGGATATGCAGGTAAGCATCCTGTATGTCCAGGGAGACCATATAATCCCCAGGTTCCAAGGCCAGGACAATAGAGCGATGAGTTTCCATACGAAACTTGGATACCTTCACAAATTTGTTTAACACCTTGAGAATGAGAATGGGCCGGAAGGACCCATTCGGTTTCGGGACTAGGAAAAGCGGCGAATAGTACCCCTTGCCTCTCTGAGCAGTTTGGCCTTTGGCTTGCCAGATTTGGAAGTGTAACCGTTTGGTGTACGCCTTACCTTTTGCTTTTCCTGAAACACGAAAGGAAGTACTTTTAGCCTTCGGTACAGAAGTAGCAGTACTTGGTAGACAGGTTGTTTTAGCAGATGCCAAATTAGCCACTATCTTATTTAAGTCCTCTCCAAAAAGTATATTTCCCTTAAAAAGGAGTATCTCCAGGTTTTTTCTAGAGTCCAGATCCACAGACCAGGACCGCAGCCATAAGATCCGGCGAGCTAGAACGGACGTTGTCGAAGCCTTGGCTGCCAGAACACCGGCATCAGAAGCTGCCTCCTTAACAAAGTGAGAAGCCGTGACAATATACGACAAGCATTGTCTAGCATGGTCAGAAGAGATTTCAGCTTTCAACTCCTGGGCCCACGCTTCAATAGCTTCTGCAGCCCATGTCGCTGCAATAGTGGGCCTATGCACAGCGCCCGCAAGGGTATAAATCGCTACTAGACAATCAGAGGAGACCACCATCCTTGCCACATGTGAATCCATTGGCGGAGGTGTCTCCCAATTTTTAGTCAACTCCGGCGCGAGCGGATAGCGAGCAAGCAGTTTCTTGTGAGGCGAGAACTTCTTTCCCGGATTTTCCCAGGATTCCGGACGTATATCAACCAGATGATCAGAGTGGGGTAAAAATAGGATTTTGGTACTCACCGTTAAATCCTTTTCTCCTAGTCCGTAGAGGATGCTGGGGACTCCAAAAGGACCATGGGGTATAGACGGGATCCGTAGGAGCTTGGGCACACTAAAAAGACTTAAGACTGGGTGTAAACTGGCTCCTCCCTCTATGCCCCTCCTCCAGATCTCAGTCATAAGAACTGTGCCCAGGAGAGACGGACATTACAAGGAAAGATTTTTGTCTTAACTAAGGGCTACCAAATTACCAGCCCACACCATAAACATACCGTACAACCGGAATAACGCCAAACCAGATAACAGTATGCATAAAACTCCAGCAACCAGCTGCAACAAACCAATACACAAGTCGTGTATAAACTAACTTAACCAGTAAGAAAATACATAATGCAAGTAATAGTCCGCACTGGGACGGGCGCCCAGCATCCTCTACGGACTAGGAGAAAAGGATTTAACGGTGAATACCAAAATCCTATTTTCTCTTACGTCCTAGAGGATGCTGGGGACTCCAAAAGGACCATGGGTATTATACCAAAGCTCCAGAAAGGGCGGGAGAGTGCGGACGACTCTGCAGCACCGACTGAGCAAACGCCAGGTCCTCATCGGCCAGGGTATCGAACTTATAGAATTTAGCAAAAAAGTGTTCGAACCCGACCAAGTAGCCGCTCGACAAAGCTGTAGTGCTGAAACACCTCGGGCAGCCGCCCAAGATGAGCCCACCTTTCTGGTAGAATAGGCTTTAACCGACTTCGGCACCGGCAACCCCACCGAAGAATAAGCTTGCTGGATTGTACTACAAATCCAGCGTGCAATAGTCTGTTTTGACGTGGGATGACCAACCTTGTTGGCCGCATACAAAACAAACAACGCTTCAGTTTTCCTAGTAACAGCTGTCCTAGAAATGTAAACTTTTAACGCTCTTACAACATCCAGAGATTTTGGAATCGCCACTTCTTCCGTAGCTACCGGAACCACAATAGGTTGGTTAATGTGAAATGACGAAACCACCTTCTGTAGAAATTGTTGACGAGTCCTCAATTCCGCCCTATCCGCATGAAAAATCAAGTACGGACTCTTATGAGATAAAGCTGCCAATTCCGATACTCGCCTGGCAGATGCCAGCGCCAAAAGCATAACTACCTTCCAAGTGAGAATTTTAATTCAACCGTCCGCAAAGGTTCAAACCAGGAAGACATGAGGAACCGTAAGACGACATCAAGGTCCCATGGCGCTACAGGCGGTACAAACGGTGGATTGATATGCATTACACCCTTTACAAAAGTCTGAACCTCTGGGAGCGCAGCTAACTCTTTTTGAAAGAAAATAGACAAAGCCGAAATTTGCATTTTGATGGAACCCAATTTCAGGCCTGCATCTACACCCGCCTGTAAAAAGTGGAGAAAACGACCCAAGTGAAAATCCTCCGCAGGAGCCTTTTTAACCTCACACCAGGAAATATATTTCCTCCAGATACGGCGATAGTGTTTCGCCGTAACCTCTTTCCTAGCCTTAATGAGAGTTGGAATGACCTCCCTAGGAATACCCTTACGGGGTTCACTACGGCTGGCCGGCGGTCGGGTTCCCGGCGACCAGCATCCCGGCGCCGGGAGCCCGACCGCCGGCTTACCGACAGCTTGGCGAGCGCAAATGAGCCCCTTGCGGGCTCGCTGCGCTCGCCACGCTACGGGCACGGTGGCGCGCTACACTATTTTATTCTCTCTATGGGGGTCGTGGACCCCCACGAGGGAAAATAATTGTCGGTATTCCGGCTGTCGGGCTCCCGGCGCCGGTATACTGAGCGCCGGGAGCCCGACCGCCGGCAAACAGAAGACCACCCCCCTTACGAGCTAAGATCTGGCGCTCAACCTCCATGCCATCAAACGCAGCCGCGTTAAGTCCGGAAACATGCATGGACCCTGTAACAACAGATTCTCTCTTAGAGGAAGAGGCCAAGGATCTTCCACCAGTAAGTCCTGAAGATCCGAGTACCAGGCCCTTCTTGGCCAGTCTGGGACAACGAGAATCGCCTGAACCCTTGCTCGACGAATGATCCCCAGCACCTTTGGAATGAGAGGAAGAGGAGGGAACACATACACCGACTGGAAGACCCACGGAGACACCAGGGCGTCCACCGCCATGGCTTGTGGGTCCCTTGACCTGGAACAATACCTCGGGAGCTTCTTGTTGAGCCGAGACGCCATCATGTCTATCAACGGAATTCCCCAGCGTCTTGTCACTTCTGCAAATACCTCTTGGTGCAGAGCCCACTCTCCCGGATGGAGGTCGTGTCTGCTGAGGAAATCCGCTTCCCAGTTGTCCACCCCCGGTAGGAAAACTGCTGACAGTGCGCCGACGTGTTGTTCCACCCAGCAAAGTATCTGTGGCCTCCGCCATTGCTACTCTGCTCCTCGTTCCGCCTTGACGGTTTATATGGGCCACCGCTGTGATGTTGTCTTGACTGTACCAGGACCGGTTGACCCTGAAGAAAACTTCTTGCTTGGAGCAGGCCGTTGTAAATGGCTCTTAACTCTAGAACATTTATGTGGAGACAGGCTTCCTGGAGCGACCATTTTCCCTGGAAATTTCTTCCTTGGGTGACTGCGCCCCAGACCCGGAGACTTGCATCTGTTGTCAGACGTACCCAATCCTGGATACCGAATCAGCGTCCCCCCAGGAGGTGATGAGCTTGTAGCCACCACAGGAGAGAAATTCTGGCTCTGGGAGATAGACTTATCTTCCGGTGAATGTGTAGGTGAGACCCGGACCATTTGCTCAGCAAGTCCCACTGAAACACGCGGGCGTGAAATCTGCAGTATGGAATGGCTTCGTACGTCGCAACCATCTTCCCCAGAACCCGAGTACAATGATGGATTGACACACTCGTCGGCTTCAGAAGTTCTCTGACCATCGTCTGCAATTGCAGAGCCTTTTCTTCTGGAAGGAATACCTTCTGTAACTGCGTGTCCAGAATCATGCCCAGAAAAGGAAGCCGAGTGGTCGGAATCAACTGGGATTTCGGCAAATTGAGGACCCATCCGTGTTGTCGCAGAATCGATAGAGACAACTCTACACTTGTCAGCAATCGTTCCTTGGACCTCGCCTTAATCAGGAGATCGTCCAAGTACGGGATAATTGAAACCCCTTGTTTGCGAAGAACCACCATCATTTACGCCATGACCTTGGTGAAAATCCTCGGAGCCGTGGAAAGCCCAAACGGCAACGTCTGAAATTGGTAATGAGAATCCTGTATCGCAAACCAGAGGAAAGTCTGATGCGGAGGATATATCGGCACATGTAAGTAGGCATCCTTTATGTCGACTGACGCCATAAAATCCCCCCCCCCCCTCCAGGCTGGCAATCACCGCTCGAAGGGATTCCATCTTGAACCTGAAGACTTTCAAGTATGGATTGAGGGATTTTAGATTTAGAATTGGTCTGACCGAACCGTCCGGTTTCGGTACCACAAAGAGGCTCGAGTAGAACCCCTCCCCTCGCTGGGACGGAGGGACGGGAACAATGACCCTCTGTAGACACAATTTTGAATGGTCGCCCGGACCACCTCCCTGTCCGGAAGAACCACTGGTAATGCCGAAATGAAGAACCGGTGAGGGGGCATCTCCTGAAACTCCAGTTTGTATCCTTGAGACACTATTTCTAACACCCAAGAATCCAGGTCTGATTGAATCCAGACCTGGCTGAACACCTGAAGACGGCCCCCCACCGGTCGGACTCCCCAGGGAAGCCCCAGCGTCATGCGGTGGACTTGGTAGCTGGGGGGAGGACTTCTGTCCTGTGCACCTGAGGTTGCAGGAATTTTTCTTCCCCGTCCTCTACCCTTTGAGGCGAGGAAAGACGAACCCTTTCCACGCCTGTATTTATTGTGACGAAAAGGACTGCATTTGCTGATGTGGTGCCTTCTTCTGTTGTGTGGGAACATAAGGAAGAAAAGAGGACTTACCCGCGGTCGAGACTAGGTCCGCCAGGCCGTCCCCAAACAAGAGCGTACCTTTAAAGGGTAGAGCTTCCATAGACCTCTTGGAGTCGGCATCAGCATTCCAGTGATGGATCCACAAGGCCCTCCTGGCAGATATCGACATGGCATTGGTCCTTGATCCCAAGAGACAGACGTCCCTTGCCGCGTCCTTCAGGTAATCTGCAGCGTCCTTAATATAACCAAGAGTTAGAAGGACATTATCTTTATCAAGACTATCCATGTCACTAGCTAAATTCTCCGCCCATTTAGCAATAGCACTACTCACCCATACCGACGCCACAGCAGGTCTGAGCAATGCACCCATATTAGCGAAAATGGACTTCAGACACGTCTCCAACTTGCGATCCGCCGGATCCTTGAGAGCTGCCGTGTCAGGAGACGGAAGCGCCACTTCTTAGACAAACGGGATAGAGCTTTATCAACCGTTGGAGAGGTCTCCCATTTTTCCCTGTCATCAGAGGGAAAAGGATACGCCATAAAAATCCTCTTGGGAATCTGCCATTTCTTATCCGGCGATTCCCAAGCCTTTTCACAAAGAGTATTCATTTCATATGAGGGGGGGAAACTTTACCTCAGGTTTCTTCCCCTTGAATAAGCAAATCCTTGTTTCCTGCACCGCAGGTTCATCAGAAATGTGCAACACATCCTTTATAGCCACAATCATGTACTGAATACTCTTAACCAAACGTGGATGTAACGCCGCCTCAGTGAAATCGACCTCGGAATCAGAGTCCGTGTCGGTATCCGTATCCCTCACCTGAGTAAAAGGCCTCTTATGGGACCCGGATGGGGTCTGTACCTGAGATAAAGCCTCCTCCATAGATTTCTTCACACCTGGGTCTGTGACTCAGACTTATCTAACCTCTTAGATAAAGAAGCTACATTGGAATTTATTGTAGTAAGGAGTGCTAGTAAATCAGGAGTCGGCTGGGTCGACAGTGCTAGCTCTAGCCCCGCATCCCCACCTCCTATAACCTCCTCTGGTGAATAATATTCAGGTTCCGACATGTCGACACGCAAGTACCGACATCCACAACACCCAGAACCGTCCCAGCAAGGTGACAGGCCCACAATTCAGCCCAGAAGAGGAGACAGAGGGAGTATGCCAGCTCTCACCCCCAGCGCCTGTATTGGGACACAGAAGATTAAGTGTACCCAGCGCTGCCTTATAGTTCACAACTGGTACCCCCACAGCGGCTCCCCACTGGAGATGCCCCTTATACTTGCAGAACACGTGGAGGTCCCGGCAGCGTCTCTCCCTCGGTGCTGTATAGGGAGAAAATGGCGCGCGAGTGAGCTGCCGACCGAAACCCCGCCCCCTTCCCGGCGGCTTCAGCCCGCCAAATTTTAACATAAAAAAAATGCCCGGCGGGGGTCTGTAATAAAGTGCCTCGGCACCTACGATGTTTTGCCGGCTCAGTAACATGCCCCCCAGGGCACCCTCCCAGCGCCCTGCACCCAGTGACAAGCGTTGGTGATGTGCGTGTGGGAGCATGGAGCATAGCGTTACCGCTGTGCTTTACCTTCCGTCACTGAAGTCTTCTGCCGTCCTGAAGTCTTCTGTTCTTCTCATACTCACCAGACTTCTGACTTCTGTGAGGGGGTGACGGCGTGGCTCCGGGAACAAGCAACTAGGCGCACCAAGTGATCGAACCCTCTGGAGCTAATGGTGTCCAGTAGCCGAGAAGCAGAGCCTTGAAACTCACAGAAGTAGGTCTGCTTCTCTCCCACGCTGCAGGAGCCTGTAGCCAGCAGGGCTCCCTGAAAATAAAAAGCTAACAAAAAGTATTTTCCTAGAGAAACTCAGGAGAGCTCCCCTAGTGTGCATCCAGTCACTCCTGGGCACAAAGTCTAACTGGAGGTCTGGAGTAGGGGCATAGAGGGAGGAGCCAGTTCACACCCAGTCTTAAGTCTTTTTAGGGTGCCCAAGCTCCTGCGGCTCCCGTCTATACCCCATGGTCCTTTTGGAGTCCCCAGCATCCTCTAGGACGTAAGAGAAACTAGTTTAACCACCTTCTGACGCTAAACCTATCCGTTTTTTTTTAGGAGGAACGGACGGTTCCGGTTCATCTGTAATCAGAAGAATTGACCGTATAGCCTCCAATAAATCAGGAACATCCACTTGTGAAACTCCCTCCCCATCAGATAACTCAGGATCGGAATCTGTGGGGTCAGTATAAACGCCATCCTCATCAGACGAGGTGTCAGGGACAGCAGTGGATTGTGAGGAAGTAATGGCCCGCTTAGAGGACCCTTTGGTCTTAGGCGGGCGAGGGTTAGACTTCTTAGTAGTCAGGGAATGGTTCAATTGCTGTAACCGATTGGACAATTGATCTGCCCACGGCGGATTAACCGCAGGGACCATGAACGGTTGCACCGGCACAGGAGGTCCCATTGGGGGGGGGTTAGTTTAGTAACAAGCGTAGTCAGTAGTGTGGAGAAGGTAGCCCACGGTGGGTCATTCTGAAACCCAGTTGCTACAGTCCCACTGGGGGGCAAGGAACCCCCAGAACAAAAACGCTCAGCTGCTACGTTTTCCTCAAATGTATCTGTGACGTCATCACCACTCCCAGTGGGATCAGCCCCAGAACCGTTACCCTTTTTAGCGGACATGATATAAATCGCAATGTAAGGTAACAGTACAATATCAGCAGCACAATACCTGACCCAAACCCCTGCGCAGTGTAGTCAGCACAAACAGGAATTTAAGAGAGATACGGTGACT